>NC_088830.1:1637434-1642174 GCF_904066995.2 Poecilia reticulata | reverse complement strand
AAAGTGAAGTAAAAAAGACGGAATTTTAGTGTGCACGGACTTCCGGTGCTAATATCTCGGTCGTCTTTGCGGTGAAGGAACGGGGACGGGGTGTCGGTGGATTCGGGCTGGTGCGTTTTTACCGAAAAGTGCATTTTTCGCGTTTTTGGACGCTTTTCGGGACGCTTAATTCGTTAAATGTAGGGAAGGTCTGGAGCATCGGACACCAGCGCATCTGGGATCGCCCGGTTCACGGTGTTGATGCGGGTCCGTCCGTTTTGACCGTTTTTCGGGGACGAATGGACGCTTTGGCGAAATCACTTAAAATTCGTTAAATCGTAGGAAGTCCTGGAGCAAATCGGACACACCAGCGCATCTGGACTCGTCCGGTTCCGATGTTGATGTCGGATCGACAGCGTTCGGGTCTGGGTGTGTTTCGGGCCTGGTAAGGACTGACAGTGGGCTGGGTGATGATGTTGGGAGCGATGAGATATCGCGTCGGGCGGGGTGAGCGGGGGATGGCGAGGGCTGAGCTCGACGGACCGGGCTAGGGGACGGGATTTGGTCCAGGCTCCGGGTGACTCACCGACGGGGGATCCGGAGCCGATGGTGCAGTCCGGTTCGTTTGGACCGCGGGAAGGGTATTTTGACCCGACTTCCGGTAGACGGTTAAACACCATAGACGACGCGGAAGGTCCTGGAGCGAACGGAGGCCACCTAGTATCCCGGAGCGGCCGGATCCACGGTGTACGGCATGAGCGGGTTCGGGCTTCCGGACGCCTACTCGCCCCCCCGGGCCGTTAGGCGCAATGCTTAAATTCGTTAAATCGGGGGAAGTCTAGGCGAATCGGAGCACCGGGGCACTCCTGGGACTCGCCGGTTCTTCCAGTATATAGTTTGCCTAGGTTCCGTACGAATTTGAATCGGGCCTGGGACAACACCAGGCCTGCAGAACCAGGCTGGGACATCCAGGCAGAGACTCCAGGCCTGCAGAACCAGGCTGGACATCCAGGCTGAGACATCCAGGGGCACCAGGACAGACATCAGGCACAGAATCCAGGCTGCAGACCAGGCAAGACATCAGGCAGCAGAATCCAGGCAGAGACATCCGGCCTGCAGAACAGGCCAGACATCCGGAAGACTCCAGGCCTGCAGACCATGCACAGACATCCAGGCTGCAGACATGCACAGACATCCAGGCCTCCCAGCACAGACATCCAGGCTGCAGAACCAGGCTGGGACATCCAGGCACAGACATCCAGGCCTGCAGAACCATGCACAGATCAGGCAAGACATCCAGGCCTGCAGACATCCAGGCAGAGACATCCAGGCCTGCAGAACCAGGCTGGGACATCCAGGCAGAGACATCCAGGCCTGCAGAACCAGGCACAGACTCAGGCCAGACATCCAGGCCTGCAGAACAGGCCAGAATCCAGGCACAGACATCCAGGCAGAGACATCCAGGCAGTCCGGCCAGAACCAGGCAGACATCCAGGCACAGACATCCAGGCTGCAGAACCATGCCAGACATCCAGGCCTGCAGAACCATGCAGACATCCAGGCCTGCAGAACCAGGCTGGGACATCCAGGCCTGCAGAACCAGGCACAGACATCCAGCAGACATCCGGCAGGACATCAGGCCGCAGGACATCCAGGCCGAGACATGCCGACATCAGCAGAGACATCCAGGCCTGCAGAACCAGCACAGACATCCAGGCAGAGAATCCAGGCTGCAGAACCAGGACATCCAGGCTGCATCCAGGCACAGACATCCAGGCTGGACATCCAGGCAGACCAGGCAGACATCCAGGCTGGAACCAGCAGACCAGGCAGACATCAGGCCTGGATCCAGGCACAGACATCCAGGCAGAGACATCCAGGCCTGCAGACAGGCACGATCCAGGCAGACTCAGGCTGGAACAGGCGATCCAGCAGAATCAGCTGCACAGGGACATCCAGGCAAGACATCCAGGCTGCATGGACTCCACATAGCTTGACTCCAGGCCCACCCAGACTTGGCTCCGGGTCAGACACAGTCTTGGAACCCCCCCCCCGATAGAACAGGCTCTCCACGAACGTGTACTACACTTAAGACCCTCCTCGGACTAAACCCAGTAGTACGCAGGCCTGGAGCTCGTGCCCTGGTAAGGCAACTCAGTTTTACGATGTGGCCTTGGGTTGACAGGGAGAGGCTACCTCCCAGCTCTTCGGCGAGCCCCTGTCCGGTCCTGGATGGGACTTAGACTTTTTCTCGCGTCAACTGAGACGGGCCTGCCAGGCCACCGGCCGAGACGTGTACCCACTTAAGCACCATCACGGACTAAACCAGCAGTACGCAGGCCCTGGAAGTTCGTGCCCTGGTAAGGTCTGATGACCAGAGACTGGGAGGAGAGGGGACGGGCTGCACACGCCCGAGTGTGACAGGCCCGGCGGCCTCGAGAGGCGACCGGCCCTCCCAGCCGGAGGGTCAGAGAACCGTAACCAGCAAGGCACGGCCGAGCCTGCGACCCACTTAAGCTCCCCTCCTCGGACCAACCCCCAGCACGCAGGGCCTGGAGGCTCGTGCCCTGGTAAGGCACGATCAACCAGACCTGGGAGGAGAGAGGGGCTCAGGTCTGCCACGCCGGAGTGTGGCAGACCCGGCGGCCCGGAAGACCGACGGCCCCTTCACTCTGGAGGGTGAGAGACGGGAGGAGGACGGAGGGAGAGGGGGGGCTCAGGTCTGCCACCGGAGTGGGGCAGGCCCGACGGCCCGGAGGACCGGCCGGCCCCTCTCGGCTCCGAGCTGGGACTTAGTCTGCGAACCGACTTCGTGCCCTGGTAGGTAACGTTCAGCAGGGGGGGAGGGAGGCCCGGAGGTCGGCCGACAAAGGTTGGATCGAGGGTGACTCTCAATGGATCGCAGCGAGGGAGCTGCTCTGCACGTACGAACCTGACCAGATCAGGTCGTCTGCAAGTCATTTAGCACACGTTCTCCCGACATGCTGTGCGCGATAGGAGAGGGTGACCATCGTCCGGCCAGCCCAGCCAGTCACGGAAGGCGCTCTCGCGACCGGAGTCGGGTATCGGAGTCGACCGAGCGATGCGGCGCTACGGTATCGTTACGTCTAGGCGGGATTCTGACTTAGAGGCGTTCAGTCATATCCCAGATGGTAGCTTCGCCCATTGGCTCTCAGCCAGCAATACACCAATGTCTGAACTGCGGTTCCTTCGTACTGAGCAGGATTACTATTGCAAACATTATCAGTAGGGTAAACTAACCTGTCTCACGACGGTCTAACCAGCTCACGTTCCTATTAGTGGGTGAACATCCACGCTTGGTGAATTCTGCTTCACAATGATAGGAAGAGCCGACATCGAAGGATCAAAAGCGACGTCGCTATGAACGCTTGGCGCACAAGCCAGTTTCCTGTGGTACTTTTCTGACACCTCTGCTTAAACCCAAAAGTCAGAAGGATCGTGAGGCCCGCTTTCACGGTCTGTATTATACTGAAATCAAGATCAAGCGAGCTTTTGCCTTCTGCTCCACGGGAGGTTTCTGTCTCCTGAGCTCGCCTTAGGAACCTGCGTTACCGTTTGACAGGTGTACCGCCCAGTCAACTCCCACTGCCACTGTCCCGGAGCGGGTCACGCCCGCACGCGCGGGGCGCTTGACGCCAGACGAGAGCCCATACAGGCTCGCCTCCGCTCACGGGTAAGTGAAAACGATAAGAGCAGTGGTATTTCACCGGCGGCCGAAGCCTCCATTATCCTACCTCTCATGTCTCTTCACAATGCCAGACTAGAGTCAAGCTCAACAGGGTCTTCTTTCCCGCTGATTCTGCCAAGCCGTTCCTTGGCTGTGGTTTCGCTGGATGGGAGTTAGGGACAGTGGGATCTCGTTCATCCATTCATGCGCGTCACTAATTAGATGACGAGGCATTTGGCTACCTTAGAGAGTCATAGTTACTCCGCCGTTTACCGCGCTTCATTGATTTCTTCACTTTGACATTCAGAGCACTGGGCAGAATACATCGCGTCATCACCCAGCCGGGCCATCGCGATGCTTTGTTTTATTAACAGTCGGATTCCCTGGTCCGCACCAGTTCTAGTCAGCTGCTAGGCGCCAGCCGAGGACACCGCCGGGGGCCGGGGGGAACCGCGAGGGACCCCCGGGACCGGACGGGCACGCAGCTGGGGAGATCCGCAGGAAGGGCCGGCGCGCGTCCAGAGTCGCCGCGCCCGCCGACCGCATCCCCCCACCGGCCGCTTCCGGGCGGCGGCGGACACCGCCCGCGAGAACCGAGCCGCGGGCGCGAGCGCCCCGGACCGGGCCCGCGAGGCGGGCCGCGCCGCCCTCCGGCGGGGGGGGGAGGGTGACGGGCGGCTGCTCCCCAGCGCGGCACGCGCCCAGCCCGCTTCGCACCCAGCCGACCGACCAGCCTTAGAGCCATCTTTATCCCGAGTTACAGATCTGACTTGCGATTCCTTAACTCCTTCATCAACATGCCAGAGGCTGTTCACCTTGGAGACTGCTGCGGATATGGGTACGGCCTGGCGCGAGATTTACACCTTCTCCCCGGATTTTCAAGGGCAGCGAGAGCTCACCGGACGCCGCCGGAACCGCGACGCTTTCCAGGGCACGGGCCCTCTCTCGGGGCGAACCATTCCAGGGCGCCTGCCTTCACAAAGAAAGAGAACTCTCCCGGGGCCACCGCCAGCTTCTCCGGGTTCGTTTGCGTTACCGCACTGGGCGCTCGCGGCGCCGATCTCCGCGCTCCA